>NC_057800.1:422480556-422487465 GCF_018294505.1 Triticum aestivum
GAGAAGGGCCTGAACTCGTACATCCTTTGTGCTTACAACCTCTCCATAGCTAGGACCTTGCCTCTCCATACCTACCCCCCACTCTACTGTCAGGCTTAGAACCACGACAGTTGGCGCCCACCTTGGGGCAGGTGTTTTAGCGATTTTGTGGAGAAGTTGCGATTCTTCCGAGTACTTTCATCATGGTGTCTGCTGGAATTTTGGTCGAGGGTCAAGAGATCCGTCTCGGCGCTCTCGCCTTCATCGCCGACGACTCCGCATGGCTCCAGGAGGCTCCACTCGACGTAGATGCGCTCCCCGTCCGCGGTGCGACGCATTTTCGCGCATGTGTCCGCGGCGTTCTGCTGCGGCAACCATCGACCCAGTATCGGTCGGCTCCTCCATCTTCCACCCTCCCGGTCTCCCGCCAGCGCAAGCGCTCAGGCCGGTCGAGGCTTCAGCGATGGGTGAGTCACGCGGTGGCTCACCAGTCGGCCACTACACAAGTTGCGGCAATCGAGCCCAACGAATCTCTCTACGGCTTGTTCGATCAGTCGACTGGCTCCGGAGAGACTGCATCCGAGTGTGGAAGCAGTGATCCAGCGGCGGAAATCTTGATGGTCGACGGGCCCCACAGTCCTCCTGGCTTCGCCCGTGGTGGTGGAGCAGGCGACGGCAGCGACCCTGCACGAGGCTACGAAGAGTACCAGCCCGAGCCACTCGACTCTCTGCAAAGAGAAGAGCTTCGCCGCAGGAACGAGGATCCCCTGCGTATTCCCATCGCAGGAGAAACCCCCGAGGCTCGTGCCTTGGAGGAGGCGCGTCTGGCCAATTTGGCCGAGCGCACTCGACTGGAGAACCTTCAGCGAGCACTCGACGAGCGCGCGCGGCAACGAGTTCCCGACACCAGTCGACGTCAACTCTTCCCGCCGACTCAGGTATATCGAACCCCAATTCAGAATTTAGCAGCTGCGACCCGTATAGCAGAGTCCATTCAGCCTTCGCAGTCAGAGGCTGGCAGAGGTTTGCTGCAGATCAGGGATCTGCTCCGGGCAGCAGGAGATCAGAATTCAGCCGTGTCTCAGTCGCACAACAGAATTCACAGTCGATCTGTCACTGTGAATACGGTTCAGTCGGCTCACAGCCCCAGATCGCCTCCGCGGCGCGAAGGGCGTGAGAATCGGCGAGATCAATATGGCGACAGACTCGACCGAGATGATAGGCGTCGAGTGCCCTATTCCCCTCCGAGGGGTGGGTCTTACGCTCCTCGGCAGCCAGATGATAGGCGTCAGTACAGTACAGGGCGTAGGGTTCCAGTTGACCCCAGAGAGCCAGGCTTCGACGCGCGATCCATTATCGTGCAAGGGTTGGTCGACCGGAACAGAGCCCATCGAGGCGCACTCGACAGAGATGTGCCCACGAGCAGTCGAGTACATGTTTCTGGTCCTGAATGTTTCAGCAGAGCTATCAGAGCCGCAGTTATTCCCCCCAATTTCAGGTTGGCAACAGGAGTCAGCAAGTTCACTGGTGAGTCTAAGCCTGAAACTTGGCTTGAAGACTACCGAGTGGCAGTTCAAATCGGTGGTGGGAACGACGAGGTGGCCATGAAGCATTTGCCCCTCATGTTGGAAGGTTCTGCCAGGGCATGGTTGACTCAATTGCCTCCTAGCAGCATTTACACTTGGGAAGATCTGTCCCGAGTGTTCGTCAGAACGTTCGAAGGGACTTGCAAGCGACCAGCGGGATTGACAGAGTTGCAAGTCTGCGTGCAGAAAACCAATGAGACTCTCAGAGAGTATATTCAGAGGTGGATCACTTTGCACCACACTGTGGAAAATGTCTCTGACCATCAGGCAGTATGCGCCTTCAAAGATGGTGTCAAGAACAGAGAACTAAGTTTGAAATTTGGTCGAACCGGTGACATGACCTTGAGTCGGATGATGGAGATTGCTACCAAGTACGCCAACGGCGAAGAAGAAGACCGACTCCGAAGCGGCAAGCACAAGCCGAGTCAGTCGGAAAAAGGAAACACCAGTCGGAAACAGAAGCGGAAGGCTGAACCGGCAGCTCCTGGAGAGGCTCTGGCCGTGACTCAAGGAAAGTTTAAGGGGAAACCAAAAGGATCCTGGAACCCCAAGAAGGTAAAGGATAAAGAAGGGAACGACGTGATGGATATGCCGTGTCATATTCACACGAAGAAAGATGAAGAGGGGAATATCATTTACCCAAAGCACACCACTCGCCAATGTCGACTCCTGATTCAGTAGTTTCAGGGAAAACAGCCTAAGGACAAGGAGAAGGAGCCGGACAAGGCCGAAGACAAAGAGGACAGTGAGGAAGGATATCCGCATATCAACTCCACTCTGATGATCTTCGCAGATGTGGAAAGCAGAAGTCGACTGAAAGTGATTAACCGAGAGGTTAACATGGTTGCCCCAGCAAAGGCAAATTATCTGAAGTGGTCTCAAACACCCATCACATTCGACCAATCTGATCACCCGACTCATATTGCCACCCCTGGGAGGCAAGCTTTGGTGGTCGATCCAGTTGTCGAAGGCACTCGACTGACAAAGGTGCTGATGGACGGTGGAAGTGGGCTGAATCTGTTATATGCAGACACGTTGAAAGGTATGGGCATTCCGATGTCCCGACTGAGCACTAGTAACATGAGCTTCCATGGAGTTATACCAGGGAAGAAGGCCGAGTCACTCGGCCAGATAGCTTTGGACGTAGTGTTTGGCGATTCAAAGCATTTTCGCAAAGAAAAGTTGACGTTTGAGGTCGTAGATTTTCAAAGTGCATATCATGCCATTTTGGGGAGACCAGCCTATGCACGGTTCATGGCTCGACCATGTTACATGTACCTCAAATTGAAGATGCCCGGTCCCAAAGGTGTGATCACTGTCACCGGTGATAGGAAAAAGGCAGAGGAGTGCTTTCAGAAGGGCTCCAAAATTGCCGATTCCCAAGTGACAGCGGTCGAGTTCGAAGAATACAAGCAAAACGCAGATCCGAGTGACTTGCTGCGATCCAAGAAGCCCGCCACAGAATCTGCATTCCAGTCGTCCGGTGAGACGAAGCCTGTTCACATTCACCCGACTGACCCCGAAGCAGCTCCGACCCGCATCTCCACAACACTCGACCCAAAATAGGAAGAAGCGCTCATCCGGTTCCTCCGTGAGAACTGGGACATTTTTGCATGGAAGCCCGCTGACATGCCAGGTGTTCCCAGGGGACTGGCTGAGCATCGCCTAAGAGTCGACTCGTCTGCAAAGCCAGTCAAAGAACATCTTCGGCGGTCCGCCGTCCAGAAGAGAAAGGCCATCGGTGAAGAAGTGGCTCGACTGTTGGCGGCAGGATTTATCCGAGAGATATTCCACTCCGAGTGGCTCGCTAATGTCGTCATGGTTCCTAAGAAGGACAAGTCGCTCCGAATGTGCATTGATTTCAAGCACATCAACCGGGCCTGCCCGAAAGATCACTTTCCTCTCCCTCGCATAGATCAAATTGTTGACTCGACTGCGGGATGCGAGAGGTTGTCTTTTTTAGATGCTTACTCCGGGTACCACCAGATCCGTCTGTATGGGCCCGATGAAGTAAAAACAGCTTTCATCACTCCATTTGGGTGCTTCTGCTATATCACCATGCCATTCGGCCTCAAGAATGCCGGAGCCACATTTATGCGAATGATCCAGAAGTGTCTACTCACTCAAATCAGTCGGAATGTGGAAGCTTATATGGATGATATTGTTGTTAAGTCACGAAAAGGTTCCGACCTGCTCGCTGACCTCGCCGAAACATTTGCCAACCTCAGAAGGTATGATATCAAGCTCAATCCATCAAAGTGCACATTTGGAGTTCCTGGTGGCAAGTTACTCGGTTTTCTCGTTTCCGAACGGGGAATCGACGCCAACCCAGAAAAGATTGGCACTATTCTCCGAATGAAACGCCCTGTGCGAGTGCACGATGTCCAGAAGCTTACTGGATGCTTGGCCGCATTAAGTCGATTCATCTCACGACTCGGTGAAAAGGCATTGCCTCTTTACCGACTGATGAAGAAGGCTGACAAGTTCGAGTGGACTCCAGAAGCTGATGCAGTGTTTGCCGAGCTAAAAGCTCTGCTCTCCACCCAGCCGGTGCTTGCTGCTCCAATCAGCAAAGAGCCTCTGTTGCTCTACATTGCAGCCACAGGACAAGTCGTCAGTACTGTGCTAACGGTCGAGCGGGAAGAAGAAGGAAAAGCTCTCAAAGTTCAGCGCCCAGTGTATTATTTGTCTGAAGTCTTGACTCCATCCAAGCAGAGATATCCTCATTATCAGAAGCTTGTGTATGGAATATACATGACCACAAAGAAGGTTGCTCATTATTTCTCTGACCATTCAATCACAGTCGTCAGCGACGCTCCACTATCAGAGATTTTGCACAACAGAGATGCAACTGGTTGAGTGGCCAAATGGGCGATTGAACTTCTTCCCCTTGATATCAAGTTTGAGGCAAAGAAAGCCATTAAGTCCCAGGCAATAGCAGATTTCCTCGCCGAGTGGATCGAACAGCAGCAGCCGACTGAAGTTCACTCGGAGCATTGGACCATGTTTTTCGATGGTTCTAAGATGTTGAATGGTTCCGGTGCTGGGGTTGTCCTGGTTTCCCCCAGAGGAGATAAGCTCAGATATGTGCTCCAGATTCACTTTGATTCCTCCAACAATGAGGCAGAATATGAGGCCCTCCTATATGGGTTGCGCATGGCCATTTCACTCGGCGTCCGTCGCCTAATGGTCTATGGCGACTCGGATTTAGTGGTCAATCAGGTGATGAAAGAGTGGGACGTGAGAAGCCCAGCCATGACTGGATACTGCAGTGCAGTGAGGAAGCTGGAGAAAAAGTTCGAGGGGTTGGAACTCCATCATATACCCCGACTGAAGAATCAAGCAGCTGATGATCTAGCAAAGATAGGTTCCAAGAGAGAAGCCATTCCGAGTGGTGTGTTCTTGGAACATATACATACTCCGTCAGTCAAAGAAGACCCTTTCACCGAAGAAACTCCGCAGCCCAAGAGTGCCGCAGATCCGACTGAAGTTGAAGTCCCAGCGGTGGTCGACTTGATCATGGAGGTTTTGGTAGTCATTCCCGACTGGACGATTCCGTATGTCGCATATATCTTGAGGAAAGAGCTTCCGGAGGATGAGGAAGAGGCTCGACAGATCGTCCGTCGATCTAAGGCCTTTACTGTCATCAAAGGACAATTATACAGAGAGAGCGCGACTGGAGTCGGTCAGAAGTGCATAACACCAGAAGAAGGTCGACTCATCCTCAACGATATTCACTCGGGGACCTGTGGTCATCATGCGTCCTCTCGGACCATCGTGGCCAAAGCATACCGAGCCGGATTTTACTGGCCCAAGGCGAATGAGATGGCAAAAGAGATAGTAGATAAGTGCGAGGGATGTCAGTTCTACTCGAATATGTCGCACAAGCCTGCGTCATCTTTGAAGACCATCCCACTCGTCTGGCCTTTTGCAGTTTGGGGGCTGGACATGATCGGTCCTTTGAGAACAGGACGAAGTGGCTCCACGCATGTACTGGTGGCAGTCGACAAGTTCACCAAGTGGATCGAGGCTAAACCAATCAAGAGCCTCGACACCGGTACTGCTGTTAGCTTCATCAGGGAACTAATATTCAGATATGGAGTCCCGCACAGCATCATTACGGATAATGGGTCGAACTTTGACTCAGAGGAATTCAGAACCTTCTGCAACTCCCAGGGCACACGGGTCGACTACGCATCAGTCGCCCATCCGCAGTCGAATGGACAAGCAGAGCGAGCTAATGGACTGATTCTCAAGGGACTGAAGCCGCGACTGATGCGTGATCTCAAACACGCGGCTGGAGCTTGGGTCGACGAACTTCCATCTGTACTCTGGGGACTGCGGACCACGCCCAATCGGTCGACCGGAAGAACTCCATTCTTCTTGGTCTATGGAGCCGAAGCAGTCTTGCCGAGTGATCTTCTCCACAATGCTCCTCGAGTCGAAATCTACAATGAAGCAGAAGCCGAACAAGCGCGGCAGGACGCAGTCGACCTTTTAGAGGAAGAAAGGGAGATGGCTCTGATCCGGTCGACCATCTACCAACAAGATCTGCGCCGTTTCCACGCCCGAAATGTGAGAGGTCGAGCCTTCCAGGAAGGGGATTTGGTTCTCCGAGTGGATCAGCACAAACCACACAAGCTTGCTCCTTCTTGGGAAGGCCCCTTCATCGTCACCAAGGTTCTCCACAACGGGGCGTACCGTCTTTACAACGTCGAGCATAATATCGACGAGCCCCGAGCTTGGAACGCGGAGCTACTCCGCCCATTTTACACTTAAGTTTTATCACTCGGATGAGTTGCAATAAAGTACTTCTGTAGTTCATGGGTTTAGAAATAATTGTGTCATCACTTTTTATTTTTGTCCACATAAAAACTCCCCCTTAGTGGGTGGCTTAGCCGCGAATCCGTTTCGCCTAAGTTTGTAAAAATTCTATCGAGTGGTGAGCCAGACTCACACTCGGAGGCTTAGCTGCGAATCCGTTTCGCCTAAGTTTATCAAAATCCTACCGAGTGGTAAGCCAGCCTTCCACTCGGGGGCTTAGCTGCAGTCCAAGGACTCGCCTAAGTTTATCAAAATCCTACCGAGTGGTAAGCCAGCCTTCCACTCGGGGGCTTAGCTGCAGTCCAAGCACTCGCCTAAGTTGTGAAAATCCTACCGAGTGAAGAGCGATCCTCTCACTCGGGGGCTTAGCTGCAGTCCAAGCACTCGCCTAAGTTTATCAAAATCCTACCGAGTGGTAAGCCAGCCTTCCACTCGGGGGCTTAGCTGCAGTCCAAGGGCTCGCCTAAGTTATAAAAATCCTACCGAGTGAAGAGCAACCCTCTCACTCGGGGGCTTAGCT
>NC_057800.1:422487475-422488381 GCF_018294505.1 Triticum aestivum
CAAGCTTGCTCCTTCTTGGGAAGGCCCCTTCATCGTCACCAAGGTTCTCCACAACGGGGCGTACCGTCTTTACAACGTCGAGCATAATATCGACGAGCCCCGAGCTTGGAACGCGGAGCTACTCCGCCCATTTTACACTTAAGTTTTATCACTCGGATGAGTTGCAATAAAGTACTTCTGTAGTTCATGGGTTTAGAAATAATTGTGTCATCACTTTTTATTTTTGTCCACATAAAAACTCCCCCTCAGTGGGTGGCTTAGCCGCGAATCCGTTTCGCCTAAGTTTGTAAAAATCCTATCGAGTGGTGAGCCAGACTCTCACTCGGAGGCTTAGCTGCGAATCCGTTTCGCCTAAGTTTATCAAAATCCTACCGAGTGGTAAGCCAGCCTTCCACTCGGGGGCTTAGCTGCAGTCCAAGGACTCGCCTAAGTTTATCAAAATCCTACCGAGTGGTAAGCCAGCCTTCCACTCGGGGGCTTAGCTACAGTCCAAGCACTCGCCTAAGTTGTGAAAATCCTACCGAGTGAAGAGCGATCCTCTCACCCGGGGGCTTAGCTGCAGTCCAAGCACTCGCCTAAGTTTATCAAAATCCTACCGAGTGGTAAGCCAGCCTTTCACTCGGGGGCTTAGCTGCAGTCCAAGCACTCGCCTAAGTTTATCAAAATCCTACCGAGTGGTAAGCCAGCCTTCCACTCGGGGGCTTAGCTGCAGTCCAAGAGCTCGCCTAAGTTATAAAAATCCTACCGAGTGAAGAGCAACCCTCACACTCGAAGGCTTAGCTGCAGCCTCGTGCTCGCCTATGTTATAAAAATCCTACCGAGTGAAGAGCAACCCTCTCACTCGGAGGCTTAGCTGCAGCCTCGTGCTCGCCTAAGTTATAAAAATCCTACCGAATGAAGAGCAAC